>NC_067474.1:153759133-153764133 GCF_947179515.1 Apodemus sylvaticus
TTTCCTCATTCATAAAATGGGGGAAATAGTAGGCTCTGATGGAGGGGTTTTTAGTGCCTGATTAAGGACATTAATATTCATAAGGCGCTACAAAGCATGCCCAGCGCACAGTAAGTAGTACATAAATATTTGTTAAATAAATATGTCTTGCTTACCTCGAAGGGTTGTGGTGGGGATCATTGGAAGATAAACACGTGAAAATCTTGCCCTCTGTGGTGGAAACCCATACAAACAGAGCGCAGCTGTGAGCTCCAATTAAGTCTCCATTTCCCCAAAGGTGGCTTCCCTCAGTAGGCCTGGTGCTAGGGATGCTAAGAGCAGACTCCGAGGTCTCCTATATCCAGGATGATCCACTGGCTGGGGCCTCGGGTACTGGGGAGCCACAGCAGGAGGGTGGGGTCAGCCCCTACTAGTGACTGTATCGGGCTTTAGTTGTCCCCGGGGTGAAGTAGGAATAATGGTGACTCGTGAATCTCAGGGCTGAGGGAACACTGGGTGCTGAGCAGGGTGCATCCCAGACTCTCCGAGTCCTCGGGGCATAGCTGGGAACTGTGTGCAGGCTGTCCTCGCCTTACTTCCCTGGGCCAAGCTGCGGCGACATGTCCTCTCACTGCCGCAGATGGAAAGCCAGGACTCGGGCACCAGCGACTGTCAGGACCCCTGGAGGTGGGTGCTGGGTGACCGGACAGGCTTGGTGGTGTGGAACAGCGAGGCTTGGCCGGAAAGGTGCTGGCCAGTCAGGCACCCAGCTTTGGGCCGGGAGAGGTGGCAGGTGTTTATCCAGAGGCTTTAGCTGGTCCTAATGTGTTTGCCCAAACGCTCACACCCAGATAAGAGGCCTGGAGATGAGCCGATAAACTGGGAGTAATTAACTCATCCCGGAGGGATAGATAAACCCATCGCACAGAGGGGGCTGTCACAGGGGTCCCCACACAGGGCTATGGGGGTCACGGGTATAAGGATAGCCCTGGAGGAGCCTGGGTGATGGGCTCAGTGGCTGGCAGAGGGTGGGCAGGATCACATCTCCACAGCTGTGCATGAACTCCCCAGGAATTGGGGCTGTGGGTGGGACAAGGGCGGTCTCAGGGCGGAGGGGCTGCCTTCCGTTCACTTATCCATCTAGTCTCTCATTCACTCATTTCCTTACCTACTCCCCCATTCATTAACTCACCCACCCGTCCACTGGCTCACACACACACACACACACACACACACTCGCCCACTCATCCCTCACCCTTTCTCTCATCTGTTCACCTCAGCACAGCCCTCCCACTGGCACCCTCCTCTGAGGGTGGCACAGAGGGACCTGTCAGAGGCCTCCTGGTATGAGATGGATCTCGCTTGGTCCTCGCCTGCCAAAGGGATACTCCCATCATGCCCTTGTGTTCAGGATGCCAAGGCTCTGAGGAGAGGGAGATGCTGTGTGAGCATCAGGAACAGACCTCAATGGTCCTCAGGGACTCTGTTGTTGTGCCTGTGCTGTGGGCTAGCCTGGGCTGCTTTGGGGAGGGAGGGAGGGTGCCCAGCATGAAGGTGTGTCACTATTGGCTAAGGCGAGGATCGCCATTTTGGTTCCCATTCTGTGCTATGGTGGCCAGGTACAAGGGAAGGTCGATGGTTGGAATGGGGCAGGGCAGACAGGGGCGGGGCAGGGCGGAAGGACGTAGTAGTCTCAGAGGCTGTTGACCCAGGACTAGCACCGGTAATCCAAAGCTCTGAAGTTAAAGATTCTCTGAGGTATGTAACTTTCTGGAAAACAAAAATGTGTTGGGACATTTGTGGAAAAAAAATTCCACACTGGGAAACTTTGTCTTGTGCCTGGAACCATTTCAATCTTGTCTGAACTTCCCCGTGGGCCCCTCGTATAAAATGCAGATGAGATAAACCAAATTCCAAGTTGCTGTTTGGACTCCAGCTCCACCTCCAGGGAAGCACGCTAGATACAAGTGCCCAAAGTCCAAATTCTGAAAACAATTTTACCAGGGCCTTTCTACGGCCACTCAGCCTTCCTGGCAGCCAGCTACACACTCTGCAGCACTCACACACACTCCATCTGCTCCCACGTGATCTCACAACGGCTGCTAAATGCAGCCACTGTGGGCTCAGAGAGGTGAAGCAATTCCCTCAAGGGCACACAGCAAACGTGTGTGAGTCTATTCTATCAGTCTGCCTACATAACTGTGCCTTCCAGTAGCACACAGGCCATCAGGGAGACCCAAGTCTGGAGTCAGCTAGCCAGGGGGCTCCTGTTGTCAGAGGTGAGGTGGTGGTGGTGGCCCTGGCTAGCCAGCTCCAGCTCAGGCCAGAGCCTGGCTTGGTGAACCTCTGCTTGGTCCCCTCCAGTATGGAGGCTCTAATTTTAGTCAGCCAGACAGTTAGATGGAGTGAGCTTTTAAACCCGGCCTGATTTATGTTTTTCCTTAATTGCTCCAAAAAAGTGCTCTGCATCTAGGGGGAGGCAGGTTGGAGACGACTCTATTTAGGTTAAGAATTGAAAGCTAAGTTCTCAACAGCCTGGCAAAGAAGAGGAAACTTGTCACAGTGGTCCCCTCCTGCTTCCTTCTGCCTACCTTACCCTCTATACGATCTATGTGCCCCCACTGGGAACCAGGAACACCCCAGGTGGAAATGCGACCCCAGGATACCTGCCACACCCACCACAGTGCCCTCCAGAGCCTTGAGCATAGGGGAGCATGGAGGGGTAGTTATAGCTGGTGGTAAGGTTAGTTTTCAGGGCTCTGCCAAGGAAAAACGGGGGGGGGGGTCCCTTCCATCACCTTGGCCATCTTTCTGGTCCCCACAGAGGCCCCTACTCTAAAGATATGAGACATGTCATTTGCACGTACATGTGCATACACACACACACACACACACACACACACACATACACACACACACATTTTGAGGCAGAACTGTGACAGTCTAATCTGTGAGGCAGGCTGGAGCTGGGTCCGCAGGGTCACACAGGCTTGCAGTAAATCCCAGGAAAGCTGCAAGGCCCTGTGGACTGGCCCAGGCTCTTTCTATCACCAGGCCATGTGTCCATCTCATGCTGCATAAACACTGTGCCCAGATCAGGGCTGGGGCAGCAGACATCTTGAAGCAGTTGAGTCTAAGCACCGCATGGCTAGCTGCAGTGGGCCCTTGTGTGAGCAGACAGACAGACAGCAGGTGAGCCTTCTGAGGGCAGCTGGAGGTTTGTTCGTTACAGCACCGCATGACTAGCTGCTATGCCATACGAAGAGCCATTCTGTGAGGGAGGGAATTACTTAATTTGACGTTTTCAAAACAGCCACGTGTGCAGCTGTCCCTCCCCCACCCTCATTTATTCCCTGGACAGCCAAGGCTTGAGGAAGTGAGGTCACTCACTCACCCAGGGCCACACATGGTCAGGACTGGCACCTGACTTCCACACCCACTATCCAGGTGACACGCTCACAGCAGGAGGTGTGGATGGGGGAGTCAAGGTTGGGGCTGGAGGGGTGACATCTTCCCTTGCCTCTGATGCACAAGAAGAGACAGGAAGTCAACCCTGGGCCACCTATTTCTAAGACACACAGGAAGGGACAAACACAACCCCATGGCTGTCTTGTTCCTACACGTGGACAAGAGGTCCCCGGGCAATGCCGGCTTTCATAAGCAGTTGGCCATTGTCTTGGATAACCTTTCCCAATCCAGAGGGAACCCTCTTCTCCTGAGGAAAGAGGAAGCAACAGGGTAGCAGGTGGCTTAGGGGGTAAGGTACTTGTGAGAGCGAGGACTTAAGTTTGAATCTCTGAAGCACACAGGATGTGTGGTGGTGTGCCCGTTCTCCTGTGGTGAGATGTGGAGACAGGAGACTCCGCAGAAGCGCCAGGGATAGCTACCCTAGAGTAGGCAGTGTGATAGGGTCTCAGAATAGCAAAGGGGACTACCACCCCCCAAGGCTGCCACCTGACTTGTACACGCACGCCACATACCCGTGCTTCCTCTCATGCCCACCAACATGCCCACCGTCGTAAGTGATTGGAAGCACTGAAGGCGACAAGGCTCAGAGTAGCACCCAATACCCGCCACCATTGTGATCCCTGCCCCACAGCACCGTCCAGTCTCCCAGTCAGCCCGGCCTTTCACGGAGAAGCCTGTGCAGTTTAACCCTGATCTTGACCTTGGATCATCCAGGGTTGAAGTGAAACCCCAGGCAGGCCATGCAGACGAGCTCAGGTCTACCTCAGAGTCCCCCACTTCCGAGAAGGCCCCAGAGGGACACACAGAAGACTAGATCCATGACAAAGACACCAGGAAGCTGGGCAGGACCCCCCCCCTGCTGACCCCTTGACTGGAATTCTCTCCCCTCTCCCCGCCAGGCATCCCCCCTCCCCACCCATCACACACAATAGCCTCTCCCTCCCAGGCCAGAGTGTGGCTTCTCTCAGCTCCGTAATGATACACCACTAATAAGATTAAAACGTATCTGCTTCTCACAGCATCGATTCATAGCCCTGATTTACCTCTCCTTCGCGGCTGCTACAAAACGGATGTGCGGGCCGACACCTTAATCTCTATCCATCTCCACAGTGGCAGCAAATAACTGCTAATTAATACCTTTCTGCCTCCAGTCGCCTGCCAGCTCCAAGGGACATCAATAGACATGGCTTCCTGCCACCTAGCCCGCGGTGCCCTCGCTGGGGGCCCGAGGGACCGGAGGCCATCAGAGCCAGTGGAGCTGACCGGGTGAGGGCTGGGTCCTCACGGCTCTGCTCTACTCCCACCCTATCAACACACACAACCGGCTAGCAGGAAGCAGAAGTGTAGTCAGGAGTGACAGCTGACACTGGGGGACTCTGAGCACACCACCCGCCATGGTGCTCTACAGAAAGCCACCGGGGTTGGTCAGGCAAGCATTTGGTCCCATCTCAGGTCCTGCGGGTTTGTTGTTTGTTTTGTTTTGTTTTTGTTTTGTTTTGACTCAGGATGGTTTGTTTCTGGAATCCCAGGCCACAGGGCACCAGGGACCTGCA